>NW_027181675.1:15479603-15494611 GCF_028537555.1 Battus philenor
GGTCTTTTGTATCAATATAATTTTTCACATTTCTTATTATTTTCTTTCTCTTCTTTCTTTCCTTATAATGTCATTTCTTTCATTCTATTTTCTATCTTTCATTCCACAATTCATCTTTCTTTCTCATTCGCCCTATTCAGCTTTCATTCTTCCCTCTTTTCTTATTAATAATTACATTTTTATCTTTTTATTTACATTTGGATTTCTTATTTTATAATTATTTTTTATTTATCACAGTCTTATTTCTTAATTTTTTTCCCATTTTATTGTCGCTTTGTTACTTACTTATGTTTGTCTTTTATTTATTTCTATTGTTCTTTTAACTATTTCTTTGCAGAGGGTTATGAAATCTTGCTGGTATTCTCCGCCTATCAGGGAGGCTATTGACTCCTCCCTGATTTGAACCCCAGACCGGTAGGTTAGGTTAGGTTAGGTTAGGTTAGGTTAGGTTAGGTTAGGTTAGGTTAGGTTAGGTTAGGTTAGGTTAGGTTAGGTTAGGTTAGGTTAGGTTAGGTTAGGTTAGGTTAGGTTAGGTTAGGTTAGGTTAGGTTAGGTTAGGTTAGGTTAGGTTAGGTTAGGTTAGGTTAGGTTAGGTTAGGTTAGGTTAGGTTAGGTTAGGTTAGGTTAGGTTAGGTTAGGTTAGGTTAGGTTAGGTTAGGTTAGGTTAGGTTAGGTTAGGTTAGGTTAGGTTAGGTTAGGTTAGGTTAGGTTAGGTTAGGTTAGGTTAGGTTAGGTTAGGTTAGGTTAGGTTAGGTTAGGTTAGGTTAGGTTAGGTTAGGTTAGGTTAGGTTAGGTTAGGTTAGGTTAGGTTAGGTTAGGTTAGGTTAGGTTAGGTTAGGTTAGGTTAGGTTAGGTTAGGTTAGGTTAGGTTAGGTTAGGTTAGGTTAGGTTAGGTTAGGTTAGGTTAGGTTAGGTTAGGTTAGGTTAGGTTAGGTTAGGTTAGGTTAGGTTAGGTTAGGTTAGGTTAGGTTAGGTTAGGTTAGGTTAGGTTAGGTTAGGTTAGGTTAGGTTAGGTTAGGTTAGGTTAGGTTAGGTTAGGTTAGGTTAGGTTAGGTTAGGTTAGGTTAGGTTAGGTTAGGTTAGGTTAGGTTAGGTTAGGTTAGGTTAGGTTAGGTTAGGTTAGGTTAGGTTAGGTTAGGTTAGGTTAGGTTAGGTTAGGTTAGGTTAGGTTAGGTTAGGTTAGGTTAGGTTAGGTTAGGTTAGGTTAGGTTAGGTTAGGTTAGGTTAGGTTAGGTTAGGTTAGGTTAGGTTAGGTTAGGTTAGGTTAGGTTAGGTTAGGTTAGGTTAGGTTAGGTTAGGTTAGGTTAGGTTAGGTTAGGTTAGGTTAGGTTAGGTTAGGTTAGGTTAGGTTAGGTTAGGTTAGGTTAGGTTAGGTTAGGTTAGGTTAGGTTAGGTTTTTTTTTTTTTTTTTTTTTTAAATTATACAATGCAAAAGTACCTCTAACATGGTCAGAGCCTTTTTATTCTAGTTTACAATTTCTAGGCGGCGGGGGGAAATCCTCGAATGGACGTCTGGGAATGGAGGGCCCAGACAGTGTCAGACTCTTACTGACTAAAACCCCCCACCGCCGGCTCTGTTTTATCATTTATCTATCTTAATTTTATACATTTAATTTTAATATATCTATTGTTGCTTACGCTATAGTATGGTTATTTTTGTTTTACATCGCTATTTATTTATTTCTTATGCTAATTACAATATTTCACTTAGTCTATGCTTAAATAATATTTCTTATTTCTATACTTATGTTTGTTCCTATCTATGTATACATTATATTTACACTGCATTTCGAATTTTAACCATTTTTCTTATTTTCTACTTAATCTATTTATTTTACAGTGGCTTATACTTATTTGTCTGATAATATCTGTTTCCTATTTACGTTTAATTTTTGTTACTGACTGACTTTATTTTCTTTTGTGGCTTTTTTAATTATTTTTGCTGCAAATTCTAGAAATACGGGACGGCTCTGGGCGTCGTCTATGATAGAGGAGATGGTGTTCCTCTGTATGTCAACGCCCATTGTCATTTCGCAGTCATACCTCAATCTGCCATACCTCGGGCAACAGCTGATTAGATGCAATACAGTCTGGTCCACCGCAGGATCACAAAGGCACGAAGGACTCTCTTTGAGTTTAAACCTGTGCAGGTACTCCGAGAATCCCCCGTGCCCCGTGAACATCTGGACCAGAACTGTGTCCATCTGAATACTTCGGAGGACTCGATATGCTATATCTGCGTTCGGGAAGAAAATCCTCGTTGTTGAAGCCGTGTTGCCTTCCGCATACCTCCGGTTCCATTCGTCAAGCGTATCCAACCTGAGTTGTCGCTTGACGAAGGAAACGGGGCACCTCTCATACTCTGGTCTCTTCTTGCTTTTTAAGGCCGCATCCTTGGCCAGCTGGTCCGCCCTCTCGTTGCCCACCATCCCCGCGTGCGCTTTCACCCAAAATAGTTTCACATTCTTTCCTTTCTCTCTCGCTTTCATTATATTCTCTTTCACTCTAAACGCTAGGGGATGGAGGGTGTCCGGTTGTGCGAGAGTTTCGAGGGCGGATCGCGAGTCGCTCATAATGGCACACGATTGCGCCGACTCGTTGGCCGCGTGCCTTGTTGCTTCCTCTAAGGCCAACAGCTCTGCCTGGTATACGGTGCAGAAGTTACCCAACTTGAGCTTTTTGGTTTTTAACTCTGCGGCGTTCCGCGTGACAGTGAACGCCGCTCCCACTTTGTCGTCTATGCGACTGCCATCGGTGTAAATAACCAGATCGACAGCCGCGGTGGCAAGTTGGACTTCCTCCGCACTTTCTCCCAGGCATGAGAACTCCACACCAATTTGAACAGACGGGTGTGGTAGTCTCAGGAAGCTTTCTGGTGTCTCCAGTTCTCGGTCGCCTACTATCCGCCGGGAGTGCCCACGTTTTACCGCGTACAGCTCTGCCGCCTCCTGGACTCGGAGGTCCAAGGGGAGCAGCCCGGCGAGTATAAGGGCCGAGTGCAGTGAAGCGGTACGGTGGGTTTTCGCTATTTTTCGCGCGAACCCCCGCTGCACCGCCTCGAGCTGCCTGCGAACCGTCAGCTTCCTAGCTGCTGGCGCCCATGCACTCGCTCCATACAAAATCACTGGCTCCAACACCGCCAGATACATTGTCCTGATCACCTCGGAATTCAGACCCCAAGATACCTTCGCGGCCCTGCACAATTGACGATAGAGGCCCTCGGCCTTCTTACAGACATTTTTGACGTGGCTGTTGTACGTCAGTCTATCGTCAATCGTGATACCTAGTATCCGGACTTCCCTTGTATGGCCGAGTTGCTCGCCTCCCATAGTTAGTAATGGGGTGTCGTATTTAAGCTTATTGGTTAGCACCATCACCTTTGTTTTGTGTGGTGCAAACCGCAGCTTGTTCTTGACTCCCCATTCATGAATATGAGCGAGAGCCTCATTGGCCTTACTCGAGATGTCCTGAGCCTTCTGCCCCGAGATGACCAGCACAATGTCATCTGCGAACGCTTGGCAGTATGTCCCGCCCTTTACCACCTCTTCCAGAAGGGGGTTAATGAGGAGGGTCCAGAAGGCCGGACCCCCCACGGACCCTTGCACGCACCCCTTGGTGGTCTCTCTGGCCCACTCTGCCCCCGCGTACCGTACGGACACCTTGCGATCGCTAAAGTAGCTATCGACAAGGCGCCGCAGATTCACGGGGCAGCGCGTTTCGGCCAGTCTACACCTTATAGCAGGCCACCAAGCGTTATCGAAGGCTCCCTCTATATCCAGTGACACCAGCACTACAATCTCCTTCTCTTCCAAGCGAGCTCGCAGGTGCTGGGTCAGGTTATACAGGGAGTCCTCGGTACATCTCTGCGGCATAAAGCCATATTGATGGCTACTGATATAAGGCGCAGTGTACCACCGGATTCTTTTGACCATGATCTTTTCGAACATTTTTCCCATGACGGGCAGAAGTCCGATCGGCCTATAAGATTTCGGGTGCGTATAGTCCTCTTTGTTGGGCTTCCGGAAAGCCACGACAACCGCTTCCTTCCACCTCGTGGGGAAGTGGGAAAGCGCGAGACATCTATTTGTGAGAGCCAAAAATAGGACTGGGTCCGCGTCAATGGCCGCCCGGCAGATATCCGCAGTGAGTCCGTCTGCGCCCGGTGCCTTCTTGGCATTTGAGGTTGACACGGACCATCGGAGTTCCTCCATCGTAAACGGAGGGTCGAGGGTTTCGCCACCACTCTCCGCGTTGATTTCATCGGATTTAACTCTTACAATTTGGTGGTCCGCATTGTCCTCCCCGGGGTTGTCTTCCGGGAAGAAAACCTCTGCCAGCAGCCTGGCTGATCCCTCTGCATCCAGCACTTTATTGGACTGGACGAGGAGGACGTCCTCGCGCATTGTCTGCGTGCGGCGAATCACGCGGTATATCCCATCCCACATTGACTCTCTGTCTTGTTTCTCACAAAACTGTTTCCAACTGGAGGTCTGAGCCGCCTTTGCCTCAAGGCGGTAAGCTTCTTTCGCTTCGACGTATTCGCGTACAACCAGCTCCCTTCGGGCCGGCCTCGCGTTTCTTATCCGTCTCTTTTTTCTCGCCACGTCTTTCTTGAGGAGGGTGAGATTCTCAGACCACCAGGGCAGCTGTGCCCCTTTCCGCTTGGAGACCTTTGGCAAGACCAGCTCGCAGGCTTCCCCCACGGTGTCCATGTACCGACCAACAAAGCTGTCCAACGCCCCTTTTTCAGTGATCTCGTTCACCTCGGCGGTCGTCAAACAGCTGTCAGTCAGCAGCCGGGTTAGAGTCGTATTGAATTCTTCCCAGTCTGCCCTACTGGTGTTGAACTTCCGTGTGGTTCGCCTAACGTCTATACCTTGGGATCTCACAAGTTTCAAGTGGAACACGATTGCCCTGTGGTCAGAAGATGTTATATCATCAGCAAGACTCCAGTTCTCCACCCGGTCGAGGAGGGCGGTTGAGCACGCGGTTACGTCGACGCGACTCGAATAATGCCTCCCGCCCCTGTACGTGTCAAAGGTCGGCTCAGACCCTTTATTTAGCAAGTGGAGCTCCAGCTGGTCCAATGTTGCCGCCACTTCTATACCCCTTTGGTCTGCACTTTGGCAGCCCCATTCCGTGTTGCGGGCATTGACGTCTCCTCCCAGTAACACATTGACCATCCCCAAGTCTTCCACCGCCGAGCTAATTTGGTCCAGGTAAGGTCCGACTGCGACATTTGGTTCCAGGTAGACTGATACGATTGCTATCTCCCACGCCCCAGTTCGCAACTTAGCGACAGCGATGTTAGCCGTCGTGAGTTGGGGACATTGGATGATATCAATCGCATCGTCGAATAGTACAATGGCCGCCTTGACCACTTCGCCTGCGTCCCGGGTGACACATTGTATTATCCTAGTCCCTGGATAATGCCGCATCTCACCTATAGCTCCGATATAAGGTTCCTGAACCAGCGCGAGCGCCCATCCCCTCTTCGGCGCCTCGCTAATCAACTCGGCCGTGGCAAGCTCAGATCGTTGCAAATTTTGCTGCACAACATGATACTGGTGGAGCCCAGCATGTTGGGTGCATTGAGTCACCTGGGTGCCTTTAGCAATAAGCTATGGACGCCCGTGCAATGGTGTCCCAACGCCTCCTTACTGGACAGTCGGCGTCAAATGCCCCGTGGTCCTGTCGTTCAGCCTTATTTTTGTGGCAGTTACGGCAGGTAGGGGGTTTTCCCGCATGCCTATCGGTGCACTCGGTGCGGTGGTGACAACCGCCGCAGTGACCGCATCTGTCTTCCGCCTCCGTACACAGCCGCTTGCTGTGGCCGTATCCCAGGCACCGGGTACACTGGACAAGCGGGGAGTGGTCGTACACACGGACCCTCTGGAGATCCACATGCAACATGCCGGCAGTCGTGAACCGGCTCCACAGTTTTGGTGAGAGCCGCATAACTATGTGCACTGTGTGTGCATTGCGCGTCCTCCGCCTAAACCTAACCTCCATTCTCTGGTCCTTCTCCGGAACGTCACTCAAAATTTGCGCATTCTGAGACTTGATGGCCCTAATTATATCCTCGTCCTTATTATAGGCCATTACGTCCCGCAGAATAACCAGAGGGTCTCTGCTGCGGACTTCCTCTAGGTTCAGGCCCTTACCCGCTTTGCTGAGGCCCTCTCTGACTTTCTTCAGCTCCGCTTCCGATCCACATCCAATTATGACTTTGCCGTCCCGTATCTTCCGGACGCGGTCGATTTGTATTCCGGTTTTCGTTGCATTTAGGGCGGATCTAATCTTACCCAAAACCTGGTCCCCAGTATCGCTCCCAGACGAGACCGCAACTGAGTGCGTTGGCTCGCTTCTCAGCTGCGGTCCTTTTGCTGGCCCGGCCGCTACGCTCGCATACGTTCCTTTGTTTTCTTGTGCTTTGACTGTCTTGAGAGACTCCTTGAGGTTTTGAAGCTCCTTCGTGTTAGCCTCAAGTAGTCTCGCATGACTGTCTAGCCTAAGTAGGAGCTCTCTTTCCGTTGCTGTGTGCTGCACCTGCGAGGGTTCAGTAGGGGGAGCCACCCTATCCACCTTCTCCTCACTACCTTTGCTTGCTGGTTCAGCATCCGTTTCCTGGGTAAGGACCCGGGTTTGATTCCCTTTAGTGAGCTCTGCCTCTTTCACAAGCTGGTAGAGCCTGTCGAGCGCATTAACTACTACTTCTTTTATTTCAGATTTCAGATTGCGAGACATGCCCAAGTTTAGCTTTGCCTTATTCAGGCATGCTCGCGCTTCCTTAATACGGTCTACGGGGGCCGGTTTGTCTCCTTTCGGGGGCTCTCCGGACCCCGTATCTAACTGAGGCTGCTCTACCAGCTTCTGCGGCACCACCCTTGGTTTTGTTTTTCCAGCCTGGATGACTTTACGGGGAGAGGGTTTGGGTCCGACTATAGTACCGCTGTCTTTATCTCCTAAGCTTTTTCTAATAGCAGGAACGGGGGAGGTGATTGCTTTGCCAGTGGCTGTAGCGCCTAACTGGCTCATTTCTCCTGATTCTGTCTGTTTTGTTGGTGTGCGAATCATTTTGTGTCTTATTTATAGCTGAAGATTAGTGGGGGAATAGTAAAAGAAATCTTAAAACTAACAGATAGGGTTTAAAAACCGCTGCTCTTATGCACTTATTTTAATGGCCGCACCGCTATGTTTATCTAATTGTAAATTTGAAAGATGTAAAAATTTTTTATATTTCGTTGCTCCTGTAAAAATTTGAATAGCAATATTTTAGTGGTCGGGCCTAAATAATTTCGTTGTTCCTGTCAGATTTTAATAGCAATGATTTGTGGGCGGGGCCTAAATCACCAACAACCGTGTTACGTCACTAGTTGACGCGGTTTAGTGAGTTGCGTGGTGTATCCTTCCACCACCGCGGCGCTGATCGTCGCGTGGGGCGTGTACGATCGTTGCTACTCGTTTGCGACGTATGCCGTATCTGAGTTGTGACGTAATATATTAATAATTTTTAATAAATAGGCATACGATATGGTATGTGTAATTTTTTAATGTGTGTTTGATGTGTTGATGTTTTGGCTTATGTTTAAATATTTACTTAAGACTTAGTGCTAAGAGCTTCTAATGCCAGAACTACTATGAATCGTTAATTGAGTTGAATTGTCAACTGGAGCTGTGTATTTCACACCAGGATATAAAAAATCTTAAACTATCAGAGCGGGTCAAAAAACCACGGCTCTAAACTACTAACTATAGACAGCAAACTTTGACAATTTTAATTTTTTGCGTAATCTGAAACGTATTTTGACCTTTGTTGTGCCTTTGTATAAATTTAATTTGATTATTTAATTTAATTAAGTATTACTGAAAAGTGAATTTGAGCTATTTTTGGTATTTTTATTATAAGGATTTGGTTAGATTCGGCCTTTGCAACAAATGTCAGCAGAAAAATATTAAACGCAAGTGTGTACAAGTCTTCAGTCAATACGGTTGAATTTTTCGGGGGCGTGGCTTGGGAACGCCCTAGTCCCGTGTTCTAATCCACGGTTACTGAGTACTTTTTGTATCGAATTTTCCCTGTATTTTATCTGAAAACTATTTTAATTTATTTGTGCTGAGTTAAAAAATGTTAGATTGGGAATTTTGAGATTTTTTCCAGTGTAAAAATTTGTTTTGTAAAAATTTTTTCGTATTAAATTTTGTGTGAATATTTTTATTTGTATCCTGGTTAATTTCTAGCTATGTTTATCTACTTGATGTACAATTTTAGAGATGCAAAAATTTAAATTTTTGGTGTTCCTGTTAGAATTTTAATAGCAATTTTTCGTGGGCGGAGCCTAAATTACCAGCTAATGTGTGTAAGTCCCTAGTTGACAGAGTTACTGTGTATCGTGGTGTATCTTCTCGCCACCTCGGCGCTGCTCGTTGCGTCTGATGTACGTTGCTACTCGTTTGCGACGTATGATTCTACTCGGTTATGACGTCATGAGTTAGTGACTAGGCATGTGATATGGCACATGTAAATTTTTGATATTTATTCGGTGTATTGGTGTATTAATTTATATATAACTATTCACTGAAGACTGTACTAAATGGCGTTCACTTCTAGATCGACTAAAGGTCGTTAAAAACATAAAATTGTCACTTAGAAGCTGTAAATATCATGCAAGGGATATAGTAAAAATCTAAAAAACTATCAGAGAGGGTTTAAAAACCACTGCTCTTACTTAGTGGTTATAGAGATGCAATAATTTTTACAATTTTTATTTTTACGTAATATGAAAAGTAATTTGACCTTTGTTGTGCCTCTGAAATTACTGAATTTGAATATCTAACCTAATAAAGCGTTACTAAAAAATAAATTTGCGCTATTTTTCGTATTTTAAAAATGAAGATTTTAGCTAGTTTCGGCCTTATCAACAAATGTCAACTTTGCAAAACTTTGCAGCTCTATAACTTTAAAACACATGAACTTATCTTTAATGTCCGCACAGTTTTGGAATGGCCGCAATGTCCCCTTTGCAATGATGTATTTCTCTGGTGGCTGATGGCTCCGGATCCAGTACCTCAAGGGCGTGTGATACTGGAGTTTTGTTTGTCCTGGCCAGGTGGTTGCCTCTAGCTGGTTGTGAAGGCACTTAAACTCTGGCCTAGGACGAGGTGTTGCTCGCTGAGTAAAATTTTGCACAATTTTTCACTGGAATTTACTATTTTTAGGCACTTGTTGTTGATTTATGGGCAGAATTTAACGGAAAAAATGATTTAAAAATTTGTATCTTTGCTAATTTTTGCACGAAAATTTTGAAACTTGCACAGGGGTGTAGAGAAGACAATTCCGCAACTTTCTACAATCGCCGTTACACACTTTTACACTCAAATATTTGCAGCGTTCGCACTTTTCTCGTTGCCGCACTCCGCGTCTAATTCGTTGTTTTCTTAATTAAAAATCGGTTTATAATCCGATTTTTATTTTCTTAGTACCGATCGATTCCTCGTAAAAGCGCGCTTTTTTCTATATATAACACTTCTATATTACTCAACTTTTATACCACTTTTACTAATTTTTCGAACTTTACGGAACGATCTCGGGCACGTGGGAGCGTGTGTATTGCTCGGGAGCGCGGCGCGGACTGGGGGGTTAGGTTAGGTTAGGTTAGGTTAGGTTAGGTTAGGTTAGGTTAGGTTAGGTTAGGTTAGGTTAGGTTAGGTTAGGTTAGGTTAGGTTAGGTTAGGTTAGGTTAGGTTAGGTTAGGTTAGGTTAGGTTAGGTTAGGTTAGGTTAGGTTAGGTTAGGTTAGGTTAGGTTAGGTTAGGTTAGGTTAGGTTAGGTTAGGTTAGGTTAGGTTAGGTTAGGTTAGGTTAGGTTAGGTTAGGTTAGGTTAGGTTAGGTTAGGTTAGGTTAGGTTAGGTTAGGTTAGGTTAGGTTAGGTTAGGTTAGGTTAGGTTAGGTTAGGTTAGGTTAGGTTAGGTTAGGTTAGGTTAGGTTAGGTTAGGTTAGGTTAGGTTAGGTTAGGTTAGGTTAGGTTAGGTTAGGTTAGGTTAGGTTAGGTTAGGTTAGGTTAGGTTAGGTTAGGTTAGGTTAGGTTAGGTTAGGTTAGGTTAGGTTAGGTTAGGTTAGGTTAGGTTAGGTTAGGTTAGGTTAGGTTAGGTTAGGTTAGGTTAGGTTAGGTTAGGTTAGGTTAGGTTAGGTTAGGTTAGGTTAGGTTAGGTTAGGTTAGGTTAGGTTAGGTTAGGTTAGGTTAGGTTAGGTTAGGTTAGGTTAGGTTAGGTTAGGTTAGGTTAGGTTAGGTTAGGTTAGGTTAGGTTAGGTTAGGTTAGGTTAGGTTAGGTTAGGTTAGGTTAGGTTAGGTTAGGTTAGGTTAGGTTAGGTTAGGTTAGGTTAGGTTAGGTTAGGTTAGGTTAGGTTAGGTTAGGTTAGGTTAGGTTAGGTTAGGTTAGGTTAGGTTAGGTTAGGTTAGGTTAGGTTAGGTTAGGTTAGGTTAGGTTAGGTTAGGTTAGGTTAGGTTAGGTTAGGTTAGGTTAGGTTAGGTTAGGTTAGGTTAGGTTAGGTTAGGTTAGGTTAGGTTAGGTTAGGTTAGGTTAGGTTAGGTTAGGTTAGGTTAGGTTAGGTTAGGTTAGGTTAGGTTAGGTTAGGTTAGGTTAGGTTAGGTTAGGTTAGGTTAGGTTAGGTTAGGTTAGGTTAGGTTAGGTTAGGTTAGGTTAGGTTAGGTTAGGTTAGGTTAGGTTAGGTTAGGTTAGGTTAGGTTAGGTTAGGTTAGGTTAGGTTAGGTTAGGTTAGGTTAGGTTAGGTTAGGTTAGGTTAGGTTAGGTTAGGTTAGGTTAGGTTAGGTTAGGTTAGGTTAGGTTAGGTTAGGTTAGGTTAGGTTAGGTTAGGTTAGGTTAGGTTAGGTTAGGTTAGGTTAGGTTAGGTTAGGTTAGGTTAGGTTAGGTTAGGTTAGGTTAGGTTAGGTTAGGTTAGGTTAGGTTAGGTTAGGTTAGGTTAGGTTAGGTTAGGTTAGGTTAGGTTAGGTTAGGTTAGGTTAGGTTAGGTTAGGTTAGGTTAGGTTAGGTTAGGTTAGGTTAGGTTAGGTTAGGTTAGGTTAGGTTAGGTTAGGTTAGGTTAGGTTAGGTTAGGTTAGGTTAGGTTAGGTTAGGTTAGGTTAGGTTAGGTTAGGTTAGGTTAGGTTAGGTTAGGTTAGGTTAGGTTAGGTTAGGTTAGGTTAGGTTAGGTTAGGTTAGGTTAGGTTAGGTTAGGTTAGGTTAGGTTAGGTTAGGTTAGGTTAGGTTAGGTTAGGTTAGGTTAGGTTAGGTTAGGTTAGGTTAGGTTAGGTTAGGTTAGGTTAGGTTAGGTTAGGTTAGGTTAGGTTAGGTTAGGTTAGGTTAGGTTAGGTTAGGTTAGGTTAGGTTAGGTTAGGTTAGGTTAGGTTAGGTTAGGTTAGGTTAGGTTAGGTTAGGTTAGGTTAGGTTAGGTTAGGTTAGGTTAGGTTAGGTTAGGTTAGGTTAGGTTAGGTTAGGTTAGGTTAGGTTAGGTTAGGTTAGGTTAGGTTAGGTTAGGTTAGGTTAGGTTAGGTTAGGTTAGGTTAGGTTAGGTTAGGTTAGGTTAGGTTAGGTTAGGTTAGGTTAGGTTAGGTTAGGTTAGGTTAGGTTAGGTTAGGTTAGGTTAGGTTAGGTTAGGTTAGGTTAGGTTAGGTTAGGTTAGGTTAGGTTAGGTTAGGTTAGGTTAGGTTAGGTTAGGTTAGGTTAGGTTAGGTTAGGTTAGGTTAGGTTAGGTTAGGTTAGGTTAGGTTAGGTTAGGTTAGGTTAGGTTAGGTTAGGTTAGGTTAGGTTAGGTTAGGTTAGGTTAGGTTAGGTTAGGTTAGGTTAGGTTAGGTTAGGTTAGGTTAGGTTAGGTTAGGTTAGGTTAGGTTAGGTTAGGTTAGGTTAGGTTAGGTTAGGTTAGGTTAGGTTAGGTTAGGTTAGGTTAGGTTAGGTTAGGTTAGGTTAGGTTAGGTTAGGTTAGGTTAGGTTAGGTTAGGTTAGGTTAGGTTAGGTTAGGTTAGGTTAGGTTAGGTTAGGTTAGGTTAGGTTAGGTTAGGTTAGGTTAGGTTAGGTTAGGTTAGGTTAGGTTAGGTTAGGTTAGGTTAGGTTAGGTTAGGTTAGGTTAGGTTAGGTTAGGTTAGGTTAGGTTAGGTTAGGTTAGGTTAGGTTAGGTTAGGTTAGGTTAGGTTAGGTTAGGTTAGGTTAGGTTAGGTTAGGTTAGGTTAGGTTAGGTTAGGTTAGGTTAGGTTAGGTTAGGTTAGGTTAGGTTAGGTTAGGTTAGGTTAGGTTAGGTTAGGTTAGGTTAGGTTAGGTTAGGTTAGGTTAGGTTAGGTTAGGTTAGGTTAGGTTAGGTTAGGTTAGGTTAGGTTAGGTTAGGTTAGGTTAGGTTAGGTTAGGTTAGGTTAGGTTAGGTTAGGTTAGGTTAGGTTAGGTTAGGTTAGGTTAGGTTAGGTTAGGTTAGGTTAGGTTAGGTTAGGTTAGGTTAGGTTAGGTTAGGTTAGGTTAGGTTAGGTTAGGTTAGGTTAGGTTAGGTTAGGTTAGGTTAGGTTAGGTTAGGTTAGGTTAGGTTAGGTTAGGTTAGGTTAGGTTAGGTTAGGTTAGGTTAGGTTAGGTTAGGTTAGGTTAGGTTAGGTTAGGTTAGGTTAGGTTAGGTTAGGTTAGGTTAGGTTAGGTTAGGTTAGGTTAGGTTAGGTTAGGTTAGGTTAGGTTAGGTTAGGTTAGGTTAGGTTAGGTTAGGTTAGGTTAGGTTAGGTTAGGTTAGGTTAGGTTAGGTTAGGTTAGGTTAGGTTAGGTTAGGTTAGGTTAGGTTAGGTTAGGTTAGGTTAGGTTAGGTTAGGTTAGGTTAGGTTAGGTTAGGTTAGGTTAGGTTAGGTTAGGTTAGGTTAGGTTAGGTTAGGTTAGGTTAGGTTAGGTTAGGTTAGGTTAGGTTAGGTTAGGTTAGGTTAGGTTAGGTTAGGTTAGGTTAGGTTAGGTTAGGTTAGGTTAGGTTAGGTTAGGTTAGGTTAGGTTAGGTTAGGTTAGGTTAGGTTAGGTTAGGTTAGGTTAGGTTAGGTTAGGTTAGGTTAGGTTAGGTTAGGTTAGGTTAGGTTAGGTTAGGTTAGGTTAGGTTAGGTTAGGTTAGGTTAGGTTAGGTTAGGTTAGGTTAGGTTAGGTTAGGTTAGGTTAGGTTAGGTTAGGTTAGGTTAGGTTAGGTTAGGTTAGGTTAGGTTAGGTTAGGTTAGGTTAGGTTAGGTTAGGTTAGGTTAGGTTAGGTTAGGTTAGGTTAGGTTAGGTTAGGTTAGGTTAGGTTAGGTTAGGTTAGGTTAGGTTAGGTTAGGTTAGGTTAGGTTAGGTTAGGTTAGGTTAGGTTAGGTTAGGTTAGGTTAGGTTAGGTTAGGTTAGGTTAGGTTAGGTTAGGTTAGGTTAGGTTAGGTTAGGTTAGGTTAGGTTAGGTTAGGTTAGGTTAGGTTAGGTTAGGTTAGGTTAGGTTAGGTTAGGTTAGGTTAGGTTAGGTTAGGTTAGGTTAGGTTAGGTTAGGTTAGGTTAGGTTAGGTTAGGTTAGGTTAGGTTAGGTTAGGTTAGGTTAGGTTAGGTTAGGTTAGGTTAGGTTAGGTTAGGTTAGGTTAGGTTAGGTTAGGTTAGGTTAGGTTAGGTTAGGTTAGGTTAGGTTAGGTTAGGTTAGGTTAGGTTAGGTTAGGTTAGGTTAGGTTAGGTTAGGTTAGGTTAGGTTAGGTTAGGTTAGGTTAGGTTAGGTTAGGTTAGGTTAGGTTAGGTTAGGTTAGGTTAGGTTAGGTTAGGTTAGGTTAGGTTAGGTTAGGTTAGGTTAGGTTAGGTTAGGTTAGGTTAGGTTAGGTTAGGTTAGGTTAGGTTAGGTTAGGTTAGGTTAGGTTAGGTTAGGTTAGGTTAGGTTAGGTTAGGTTAGGTTAGGTTAGGTTAGGTTAGGTTAGGTTAGGTTAGGTTAGGTTAGGTTAGGTTAGGTTAGGTTAGGTTAGGTTAGGTTAGGTTAGGTTAGGTTAGGTTAGGTTAGGTTAGGTTAGGTTAGGTTAGGTTAGGTTAGGTTAGGTTAGGTTAGGTTAGGTTAGGTTAGGTTAGGTTAGGTTAGGTTAGGTTAGGTTAGGTTAGGTTAGGTTAGGTTAGGTTAGGTTAGGTTAGGTTAGGTTAGGTTAGGTTAGGTTAGGTTAGGTTAGGTTAGGTTAGGTTAGGTTAGGTTAGGTTAGGTTAGGTTAGGTTAGGTTAGGTTAGGTTAGGTTAGGTTAGGTTAGGTTAGGTTAGGTTAGGTTAGGTTAGGTTAGGTTAGGTTAGGTTAGGTTAGGTTAGGTTAGGTTAGGTTAGGTTAGGTTAGGTTAGGTTAGGTTAGGTTAGGTTAGGTTAGGTTAGGTTAGGTTAGGTTAGGTTAGGTTAGGTTAGGTTAGGTTAGGTTAGGTTAGGTTAGGTTAGGTTAGGTTAGGTTAGGTTAGGTTAGGTTAGGTTAGGTTAGGTTAGGTTAGGTTAGGTTAGGTTAGGTTAGGTTAGGTTAGGTTAGGTTAGGTTAGGTTAGGTTAGGTTAGGTTAGGTTAGGTTAGGTTAGGTTAGGTTAGGTTAGGTTAGGTTAGGTTAGGTTAGGTTAGGTTAGGTTAGGTTAGGTTAGGTTAGGTTAGGTTAGGTTAGGTTAGGTTAGGTTAGGTTAGGTTAGGTTAGGTTAGGTTAGGTTAGGTTAGGTTAGGTTAGGTTAGGTTAGGTTAGGTTAGGTTAGGTTAGGTTAGGTTAGGTTAGGTTAGGTTAGGTTAGGTTAGGTTAGGTTAGGTTAGGTTAGGTTAGGTTAGGTTAGGTTAGGTTAGGTTAGGTTAGGTTAGGTTAGGTTAGGTTAGGTTAGGTTAGGTTAGGTTAGGTTAGGTTAGGTTAGGTTAGGTTAGGTTAGGTTAGGTTAGGTTAGGTTAGGTTAGGTTAGGTTAGGTTAGGTTAGGTTAGGTTAGGTTAGTTAGGTTAGGTTAGGTTAGGTTAGGTTAGGTTAGGTTAGGTTAGGTTAGGTTAGGTTAGGTTAGGTTAGGTTAG
>NW_027181676.1:0-5000 GCF_028537555.1 Battus philenor
AAACATAGTTAAAAAGATTATCGAAATAAATAAAACCTAGGTATAAGATAAAAGGACTGTTATAAAATAAATAATAAATGTGCAAAATATGTGATACCTAGAAAATAAGATATACAAAATAAAAAAGGGATGAAAGAAGAGTAGTATAGAAGGGCACAAAAGAAAGAAATATAGCATGAAAGACAGACTAAAAGAATATGTGATGAAAGACTGATGAGTATGAAAATAAAAAAATATATGTGAAAAAATTACTGTAACAAAAGACCCTGTCCCACAAAAAGATAGGGTACGAGAGACCCCCAATAGCGGGGGTCATTAAAAAAAAAATAAAAAAAAATAAACTAACCTAACCTAACCTAACCTAACCTAACCTAACCTAACCTAACCTAACCTAACCTAACCTAACCTAACCTAACCTAACCTAACCTAACCTAACCTAACCTAACCTAACCTAACCTAACCTAACCTAACCTAACCTAACCTAACCTAACCTAACCTAACCTAACCTAACCTAACCTAACCTAACCTAACCTAACCTAACCTAACCTAACCTAACCTAACCTAACCTAACCTAACCTAACCTAACCTAACCTAACCTAACCTAACCTAACCTAACCTAACCTAACCTAACCTAACCTAACCTAACCTAACCTAACCTAACCTAACCTAACCTAACCTAACCTAACCTAACCTAACCTAACCTAACCTAACCTAACCTAACCTAACCTAACCTAACCTAACCTAACCTAACCTAACCTAACCTAACCTAACCTAACCTAACCTAACCTAACCTAACCTAACCTAACCTAACCTAACCTAACCTAACCTAACCTAACCTAACCTAACCTAACCTAACCTAACCTAACCTAACCTAACCTAACCTAACCTAACCTAACCTAACCTAACCTAACCTAACCTAACCTAACCTAACCTAACCTAACCTAACCTAACCTAACCTAACCTAACCTAACCTAACCTAACCTAACCTAACCTAACCTAACCTAACCTAACCTAACCTAACCTAACCTAACCTAACCTAACCTAACCTAACCTAACCTAACCTAACCTAACCTAACCTAACCTAACCTAACCTAACCTAACCTAACCTAACCTAACCTAACCTAACCTAACCTAACCTAACCTAACCTAACCTAACCTAACCTAACCTAACCTAACCTAACCTAACCTAACCTAACCTAACCTAACCTAACCTAACCTAACCTAACCTAACCTAACCTAACCTAACCTAACCTAACCTAACCTAACCTAACCTAACCTAACCTAACCTAACCTAACCTAACCTAACCTAACCTAACCTAACCTAACCTAACCTAACCTAACCTAACCTAACCTAACCTAACCTAACCTAACCTAACCTAACCTAACCTAACCTAACCTAACCTAACCTAACCTAACCTAACCTAACCTAACCTAACCTAACCTAACCTAACCTAACCTAACCTAACCTAACCTAACCTAACCTAACCTAACCTAACCTAACCTAACCTAACCTAACCTAACCTAACCTAACCTAACCTAACCTAACCTAACCTAACCTAACCTAACCTAACCTAACCTAACCTAACCTAACCTAACCTAACCTAACCTAACCTAACCTAACCTAACCTAACCTAACCTAACCTAACCTAACCTAACCTAACCTAACCTAACCTAACCTAACCTAACCTAACCTAACCTAACCTAACCTAACCTAACCTAACCTAACCTAACCTAACCTAACCTAACCTAACCTAACCTAACCTAACCTAACCTAACCTAACCTAACCTAACCTAACCTAACCTAACCTAACCTAACCTAACCTAACCTAACCTAACCTAACCTAACCTAACCTAACCTAACCTAACCTAACCTAACCTAACCTAACCTAACCTAACCTAACCTAACCTAACCTAACCTAACCTAACCTAACCTAACCTAACCTAACCTAACCTAACCTAACCTAACCTAACCTAACCTAACCTAACCTAACCTAACCTAACCTAACCTAACCTAACCTAACCTAACCTAACCTAACCTAACCTAACCTAACCTAACCTAACCTAACCTAACCTAACCTAACCTAACCTAACCTAACCTAACCTAACCTAACCTAACCTAACCTAACCTAACCTAACCTAACCTAACCTAACCTAACCTAACCTAACCTAACCTAACCTAACCTAACCTAACCTAACCTAACCTAACCTAACCTAACCTAACCTAACCTAACCTAACCTAACCTAACCTAACCTAACCTAACCTAACCTAACCTAACCTAACCTAACCTAACCTAACCTAACCTAACCTAACCTAACCTAACCTAACCTAACCTAACCTAACCTAACCTAACCTAACCTAACCTAACCTAACCTAACCTAACCTAACCTAACCTAACCTAACCTAACCTAACCTAACCTAACCTAACCTAACCTAACCTAACCTAACCTAACCTAACCTAACCTAACCTAACCTAACCTAACCTAACCTAACCTAACCTAACCTAACCTAACCTAACCTAACCTAACCTAACCTAACCTAACCTAACCTAACCTAACCTAACCTAACCTAACCTAACCTAACCTAACCTAACCTAACCTAACCTAACCTAACCTAACCTAACCTAACCTAACCTAACCTAACCTAACCTAACCTAACCTAACCTAACCTAACCTAACCTAACCTAACCTAACCTAACCTAACCTAACCTAACCTAACCTAACCTAACCTAACCTAACCTAACCTAACCTAACCTAACCTAACCTAACCTAACCTAACCTAACCTAACCTAACCTAACCTAACCTAACCTAACCTAACCTAACCTAACCTAACCTAACCTAACCTAACCTAACCTAACCTAACCTAACCTAACCTAACCTAACCTAACCTAACCTAACCTAACCTAACCTAACCTAACCTAACCTAACCTAACCTAACCTAACCTAACCTAACCTAACCTAACCTAACCTAACCTAACCTAACCTAACCTAACCTAACCTAACCTAACCTAACCTAACCTAACCTAACCTAACCTAACCTAACCTAACCTAACCTAACCTAACCTAACCTAACCTAACCTAACCTAACCTAACCTAACCTAACCTAACCTAACCTAACCTAACCTAACCTAACCTAACCTAACCTAACCTAACCTAACCTAACCTAACCTAACCTAACCTAACCTAACCTAACCTAACCTAACCTAACCTAACCTAACCTAACCTAACCTAACCTAACCTAACCTAACCTAACCTAACCTAACCTAACCTAACCTAACCTAACCTAACCTAACCTAACCTAACCTAACCTAACCTAACCTAACCTAACCTAACCTAACCTAACCTAACCTAACCTAACCTAACCTAACCTAACCTAACCTAACCTAACCTAACCTAACCTAACCTAACCTAACCTAACCTAACCTAACCTAACCTAACCTAACCTAACCTAACCTAACCTAACCTAACCTAACCTAACCTAACCTAACCTAACCTAACCTAACCTAACCTAACCTAACCTAACCTAACCTAACCTAACCTAACCTAACCTAACCTAACCTAACCTAACCTAACCTAACCTAACCTAACCTAACCTAACCTAACCTAACCTAACCTAACCTAACCTAACCTAACCTAACCTAACCTAACCTAACCTAACCTAACCTAACCTAACCTAACCTAACCTAACCTAACCTAACCTAACCTAACCTAACCTAACCTAACCTAACCTAACCTAACCTAACCTAACCTAACCTAACCTAACCTAACCTAACCTAACCTAACCTAACCTAACCTAACCTAACCTAACCTAACCTAACCTAACCTAACCTAACCTAACCTAACCTAACCTAACCTAACCTAACCTAACCTAACCTAACCTAACCTAACCTAACCTAACCTAACCTAACCTAACCTAACCTAACCTAACCTAACCTAACCTAACCTAACCTAACCTAACCTAACCTAACCTAACCTAACCTAACCTAACCTAACCTAACCTAACCTAACCTAACCTAACCTAACCTAACCTAACCTAACCTAACCTAACCTAACCTAACCTAACCTAACCTAACCTAACCTAACCTAACCTAACCTAACCTAACCTAACCTAACCTAACCTAACCTAACCTAACCTAACCTAACCTAACCTAACCTAACCTAACCTAACCTAACCTAACCTAACCTAACCTAACCTAACCTAACCTAACCTAACCTAACCTAACCTAACCTAACCTAACCTAACCTAACCTAACCTAACCTAACCTAACCTAACCTAACCTAACCTAACCTAACCTAACCTAACCTAACCTAACCTAACCTAACCTAACCTAACCTAACCTAACCTAACCTAACCTAACCTAACCTAACCTAACCTAACCTAACCTAACCTAACCTAACCTAACCTAACCTAACCTAACCTAACCTAACCTAACCTAACCTAACCTAACCTAACCTAACCTAACCTAACCTAACCTAACCTAACCTAACCTAACCTAACCTAACCTAACCTAACCTAACCTAACCTAACCTAACCTAACCTAACCTAACCTAACCTAACCTAACCTAACCTAACCTAACCTAACCTAACCTAACCTAACCTAACCTAACCTAACCTAACCTAACCTAACCTAACCTAACCTAACCTAACCTAACCTAACCTAACCTAACCTAACCTAACCTAACCTAACCTAACCTAACCTAACCTAACCTAACCTAACCTAACCTAACCTAACCTAACCTAACCTAACCTAACCTAACCTAACCTAACCTAACCTAACCTAACCTAACCTAACCTAACCTAACCTAACCTAACCTAACCTAACCTAACCTAACCTAACCTAACCTAACCTAACCTAACCTAACCTAACCTAACCTAACCTAACCTAACCTAACCTAACCTAACCTAACCTAACCTAACCTAACCTAACCTAACCTAACCTAACCTAACCTAACCTAACCTAACCTAACCTAACCTAACCTAACCTAACCTAACCTAACCTAA